>NC_090646.1:681928986-681941486 GCF_040937935.1 Hyperolius riggenbachi
AGAGAGAGTAAAAGTCCATAGCCCTGTGGCCATGGCAACCGATCATGGCACCATGGAATAGGTGCAACCTAGTTTTGACTATGTGTAACTCGGCACTAAAGTCGTCAGCATCTGAGCGGTTTCTTTTAGCACCAATCATTTCATCAACCGGAATGGCTTTGAAGGTATGGCTCAGATGGCAGCTCGAAGCAATAAGTACCGAGTTACCAGAACACTGTTTTATTTTTGTACGTGTTTCAATTACTCCGGTAGTCACTGAACCTGAGAGGGCCACATCCAAATTCCGTAGTTCACCGGCCACAATAGGTCAGCCCTGTGGAGTAATGTCTGGTTTGTAGATCTTTGGGAGGTGGTGGAAATTGGAACTACAGGTGCCCTGACCATAGAAAGTCCCTAGTTCATTAAAACCCCCCATCGAAAGGCCTTCATGAAGCAAAACAACCAATTCTTTTTTGAAGTGTGGAGTGGGGTCCAAGGAGAGGGATCCATAAAGATACCCATACACTTATAGATTAGCAGCAGATTCATCCATCACATAGATTCTTGTCAGATGCCTGTCAGGTCGAATCTGACAGGAATCTATCTGATGTGTGCCACACACAGGGAAAATATTTCCAATAGATTTCAGAATAAAATCGATTGAAAATCGATTGAAATGCAATGTTGCACCATTCAATCTAATGCAACCCTATGGGCCATTGATCTGGTACAGCATCCGATTGTCCTAGATTTTCTGTCCGGACTGATCGAGCAAATCGATCGGAATCGGTTAGAGATTGATTAAATCGGTGATCGATCATGCTTCTTGTTGCATTGACTTGTAGACGATTAGATCAGAGTGGTCAAATCAGCGATCGATTGATGGCTGAAATTGACCAGTGTATGAGGCTATTAAGTGTTGCCAGTGATGACCATAATCAGCTAATTATGATGACGCATACACTTCGCGTAAATTGTGCCTACTTTGGCAGTTTATAGCAAAGCCCCCATATAGGCCACTGACACCAAAACTGCTACATATGTTATAGAGAATCGTGGGTACAAGTCAAAAAAAGAATTATCCCAAAAATACCTTGTAGTTTGAGAAAATCTTTTTTAATTAAAAAAAAAAATGACAGTTTTAAAACCATTTTTCTTTGCATTTTTATCGAAATCGATTTTCTCATAAACTACAAGGTCTTTTTGAAAAATTGTGTGTTTTTTTTTTTTTACTTGTACCCACCAATCTCCTTAACGTATGTAGCAATGTTGGTCGCAATAGCGTGTATGGGAGCTTTGCTATTAACCACTAAAGTCGGCAGAAAATGACACCAAAAAAAACCGCGAAAATTATGCAAAAAATTACGTGAAATTATGAGATATTACTATTACGTATGAAATTAGTTATGAGTTTCTCTGAAATTTCGCATTATGATTACGATGATACGTATTAGAAAATTTCAATGAAAAATTTTGTATATGCGAAATTTCGGCTCACCACTGATGTTGCTGTCCTGAAGTTGTCTCAAAGTTTCTTGTTTGTAATCAACAGCATCAAAGATAACAACAGACCCTCCCTTATCGGCCCCACACACCACTATACAGCAGTAGGAGAACAGAGGCGCCAGCAGGATAAAAGTGGATAAAAACTTTAAAATTTGCTGGGAGGAAGTGGTGGACTTACCTCCATAAAGCAGACACGAAAGACTGTCTGAATAGTAGTCACATTTATTAATTAGTACCCCAAAACAGTGCAACGCGTTTCGCAGGCCCAGCCCGCTTCATCAGGCAATAAAAATGGGGACAAGACTGTAGACAAGAGACAGTACATTATGCTATAGTAAATTCTGCAAATTTGCATATTAATATATTGCATATCATAAAGCATACCATATGAAATAAATAGCTTCGTGGAGATGGCATAAAAGAGTTGGGTGTGCAAGTAGACAATAGGGGGTAGAGGCTATGGTGCTCGTGATAGTAATGGGCTATGGGGTGTTATTTTACACAGATTTGCAATGAGTGGTATTGGTAATGGAAAAGGGTATATGTCAGCAAGAGTAATGGGTAATAGAGCATTGAGAAGAGAACAGGGGGCCAGAAATACAGGGTAAAGTGTGCAAATAAAATAACATAAAGAACTCACCAGAATTTCAGCAATAGCAGGTGTAGCGCCTCAGTGAAGTGGTGAGGACGCTCAGCTCCTTATATATACAGGTTCTTGCTAAAAGGGCCAATTAGATGTATGGGAAGTATTTGGTGGGCGGGGTTAGGGTGAGTGTGCGAGCAGCCAATGGGCTCTCGCCACCTGTGTTCAGTGAATTGGGTTTTTGGGAAGAGTGGGTGGGGTTAGGGCGGGCTTGTGAGTAGCCAATGGGCTCTCGCCACCTGTGTTCGGTGTATTGGGTAGTTGGGGGGCGGATACAGGTATCATGGTTACCAAATGTGCAGCTGAATAGTGTACTAGCTGAATAGAGTACTGGTTAAGGGCACTGCCTTTGACATGGGAGACCAGGGTTCAAATCCCGGCCGGGGCATTATCTACTCATTGGTGTTTGGATGCTGTAAATGGGCAAAAGAATAAATTAAGTAAAAAAGAATATGCAAAGGTCTTTTTCAAGATTTAAATAAATATAATGATTCGATCCAGTGGGAATAAAATTAGTATATTTGACAGAGGGATTGATGTGTAAAAGTATTTAGCTGCCATCTAGTGGACCAAAAAGTTATGACCCGGTCCTAAGACACAAGCTATATTTATGTTTCTATTAATTTTTATGGTGCTTTTACATGTCTATTTATTCTTTTAATTTTTATGTTGCTCTTACATGTCTATTGATGCTTGTGTCTTAGGACCGGGTCATAACTTTTTGGTCCACTAGATGGCAGCTAAATACTTTTACACATCAATCCCTCTGTCAAATATACTAATTTTATTCCCACTGGATCGAATCATTATATTTATTTAAATCTTGAAAAAGACCTTTGCATATTCTTTTTTACTTAATTTATTCTTTTGCCCATTTACAGCATCCAAACACCAATGAGTAGATAATGCCCCGGCCGGGATTTGAACCCTGGTCTCCCATGTCAAAGGCAGTGCCCTTAACCAGTACTCTATTCAGCTAGTACACTATTCAGCTGCACATTTGGTAACCATGATACCTGTATCCGCCCCCCAACTACCCAATACACCGAACACAGGTGGCGAGAGCCCATTGGCTACTCACAAGCCCGCCCTAACCCCACCCACCCTTCCCAAATAAGGAAAATTGGATACCTACCTGACGGTAATTTTCCTTTCCAGATGTATCCATGGCAGCACGATCGGGTTAAACCCCGCCCTCTTTAACCCCCATAGGACCTGTATCTATAAATTTCTCCCACAAGCTCCTCCCCTAGTCTTTCTCCTCCTAGCCACCGAATCTAGGGAGGGAGCCTCGTGCTGCCATGGATACATCTGGAAAGGAAAATTACCGTCAGGTAGGTATCCAATTTTCCTTATTCCATATGTCTCCATGTCAGCACGATCGGGAGTTAACTAGTAATAACCACTCAGGGAGGGATGAGGTGCAATGCTGGCAAACAATTTATTTACATTACAACGTATTTGATCTCAACACATTTGCACCAAACTGCAGCGTAGAGTTTGCTGCAGGGTCAACTCTGTAGTGTTTCATAAAAGTGTTCATAGACGCCCAATTGGCCGCCTGACATATCTTTTCTGGTGAAACTTTGGTAAATGCAGCCCATGAGGCCGCCATCCCTCTTGTCGAGTGTGCACTAACTTGATCAGGTAGGGGTAAGCCATTGACTTTATATGCTTCCTGAATTATTTTAACTAACCAATTAGCTAATGTTCTTGAGGAAGCAGCTTGCCCCTTTCTATACCCTGAAGGAACTACGAACAATCTTTCCGTCTTCCTAAATTCTTTTGTTTTTTCCACATATATTCTTAATGTCTCTCCTACATCAAGTGGATGAGGGTTTGAGTCACCCTCCTCTCTTAGTGTTGGCAATGTCCAATCCTGGTTGAAATGATATTCCGTGACTACTTTGGGCACAAAGTGTTGAATTGGGCGTAGAACAACGCGATCGCAGAAGAAAGTTAATGAAGGTTCCTCCCATCCAAGAGCTTGTATTTCTGACACTCTTCTTGCTGAAGCAATCGCCACTAAGAACACTGCCTTGTGTGTTAATTGTATCAAGGAACAACTTGAAGATGGTGAAAACGGTGGTCTTGAGAGTGTGTCTAATACTAAAGGGAGATTCCACTTAGGGAAAAAAGTTTTCCTAGGTGGTCTCTGCTTCATAACTCCTCTTAAAAATTGTATAACTAGAGGATGATTTGCCCATCTTACATCTGTTAGGGCTGATAAGGCCGTTATTTGTACTTTCAAGGTACGATATCCTAGCCCTTTGTCTAGCCCTGTCTGGAGGAACTGTAAGATCTGTGACACCTGAGGATGTAGAGCATCAATCTCTGATCTACTGGCAAAGTCTCTAAATCTGTCCCAGATTCTGTGGTACGTGACGTTAGTAGAGTATTTCCTTGACTTCAGCATTGTCTCTATTACCTCACTAGAGCAACCTAAAGATTGTAGCTTCCCCCTTTCAACTTCCATATTGCAAGATTTAGTCTTGTCGGGTCTGGATGAGATATCGGACCCTGTGTTAACATGTCGGGTATTATCGGTATCATTATTGGTTCCTGTAGTTTGAGTCTCCATAATAGAGGGAACCATGGCCTTCTTGGCCAGAATGGTATTACAGCCAGTAGTACTACACTCTCCCTGAGCAACCTGATCAGTAGGCGTTGAATTAATGCTACTGGGGGAAATACATATGCTACTTTGAAGTTCCATCTGGTCGACAAAGCATCTGTTGATTCCGCCGGTGGTGTCCACTGTCTGGATATAAATCTCTTGCATTTTGTATTCTTGCTCGTTGCCATCAAGTCCAGTTGTGGATTGCCCAAGTGTTTGCATATGTACTGGAAGATCTCTTGATGTAATGACCACTCGTTGTGATCTAGTATCGATCTGCTGAGGTAGTCCGCTTTCTTGTTCAGAACACCTGGAATATAAACTGCCGTTAGGCTGTGGAAGAAATTCTCCGCCAAGTTGAATATCGGTGTTACTTCTGTGAGCAGTTTTCTTGACCTGGTTCCCCCTTGTCTGTTGATATATGCTACTGCCGTTCGGTTGTCCATCTGCAGTTGGACATCCCTGTGTATTAGCTCGTTTTTGAATCTCTTGAGAGCTAAGTATGCAGCTCTGATTTCCAGAATATTGGCAGGGGTCTTCCTTTGTGGTGTACTCCATAGTCCCTGGATGGATTCTGATTGTAATTGGGCTCCCCAACCCCTGCTGCTGGCATCCGTGGTAACAGTGATCTGTGAAAATGTCTGAATTGAACGATCTCTCTTGAGGTTCTCGAGATTCAACCACCACAACAGACTGTTCCTCATGTCTCTTGTGATCACGATTGTCTGATTGATGGACTTGGATTTCCACTGGCCTAGAAACCCATTCTGCCATTCCCTGCAGTGCCATTGGGACCATCTTACCATAGGTATGTTTGCTGTCATTGATCCCAACAGACTGAGACACTGTCTTGCTGTTAAGGTTGTAGCAAACAACCTGTTCTGAATCTTTGTTTTTAACTTGTGAGCTTTCTCCAGAGGAAGTCCTATCGAGTTCTTGTCCGTCTGTAGACGTGCTCCTAGAAACACAAAATCTTTCGTAGGCTGTAGCTGACTTTTTAAGATATTTATCTTCCAACCAAATTTCTCCAGGTGGTGCAAAAGTATCTGTTTGTGTTGCAGTATGGACTGTTTGTTCTGGTCTAGAAGCAGTAGGTCGTCCAGATAGTGATGAAGTCTGAGTCCCTTTATTCTCAGTAGCTGCACTAGCGAGACAAGGAGTTTGGTGAACGTCCTTGGGGCAGTGCAGATTCCAAAGGGAAGACATCGGAATTGTAGATGTATTTCTCCCACTTTGAACCTCAGATATTTTTGGAACTGCGGGTGGATCATGACATGCAAATAAGCGTCTTGTAAATCCACTGATATAGCCCAGTCGTTCACTAATATTACTTTGGTTATGGTGTGAAGAGTTTCCATCTTGAATTTTTCCTTCATGATGAATGAATTTAACGTTCTGAGATCCATCACAGGTCGGAGGTCCCCGGTCTTTTTCTTTACGAAGAACAAGGGAGAGTACACTCCCTGTCCCCTTTGCTGTTCCGGGACCTCCACTACTGCTTTCTTTGTTAAAAGTTCCTGGATATATTCTAGCAGTATTCTTCTTTTCTCCTGATTCCTTGGAATCTTTGTAATCTGTATAATGTTTGGTGGTTTCTTTGAAAAAGTCCAGCGATGGCCTTCTGACACTGTCTGCGTCACCCATGAATCTTTTATATTTTCCATCCAGACCTCCTTGAATACTTGCAGTCTTCCTCCCACTGGTAGTGTCTGGATGGACTGACCATCAAAAGGACTTCGTCTGGGTCGGTGGTTGTGTGGTTTTCTTTTGTTTGTTGAATCTGGCTAGTGTGGACTGAGAACTCTGCCAGTTCCTACGATATTCTCTCCCTGGTCTGTAGGGTGTATTGGTTCTGTATTTGACCTGTTGAAAAGAGTTCCTCTGTGGAAATCCCTGTTTCTTTGGCTTGCGGTCCTGAGGAATCATGCCAGATTTTCCTCCCGTCACCTTCTTTATGGCGGTATCTAATTCTTCCCCAAACAAACTCTTCCCATCATAAGGGATTTTGCACCAGTCCTGTCGGGAGCTTGGGTCAGCCGACCACCCCTTCAACCACAAGGCTCTTTTGGATATTACTGAATGCAGCATGGCTCTGGTTGAACACTTCAGTATATCTATGGCAGCCTCTCCCATGAAATCTGCGGTCATCTTTACATCATCTAATGCCGCTATTATTTCCTCTTTCTCCGCGTCCGCTCTAATGGCGTCTTCTATATTTTGGACCCAGGATCTTAATGCCTCTGCCACTGACGTCAATGCGACTGCTGGTTTACAGGCCGCCCCTGAAGCGGTATATGACTTCTTTAGTTCGGCGTCTATTTTCTTATCCATTGGGTCTTTGAATGAGGCTGCATCGTCTCTAGGTAGTGTTACATGCTTGGCTAATCCTATTACAGATGCGTCAATTTTTGGGGGATCTTCCATTTTTGCCATTTCCGTATCTTCCATAGGATACATTTTATTAAATCTATTGACTAAGCTGGGCTTCTTATCAACCTTTTTCCATTCTTCTTGCATTATACCCTTTATGGTCTCAAACAATGGGAATCCTTTGGTCGATTTTTTCAAATGGGAATAGTATTCTCTTTGACTCGTCCCTGGCTGTTCCTCTTCATCTTGCTGATGCCATTCAATGGCCTCTCTGATCGCCTTTATGAATGGCTGTACTAAGTTAAAGTTAAAACCAATCATAGATTGATCTTCCTCCTCATCTACATTGTGAGATGGTTCCGGTAAAGCTGCTGTGAGGTTCTGCTGGTTCGGGGTCGATAACGATGCTATATAATTGCCCATTGATTCTTGGACAGCGTCCTTTATCATTAGAGCGATATCTTTGGGCTGCTCCGTCTCCCTAGCCATAGTATAGAAGCATGCCTGACATACTAGTTTCCCTGTCATGACATCGTCTCCACATGCCCAGCATCGTTTTCTCGATGAATGTCTATGATCGTAACGTCGCCTATTAGGCGATCTGCTGTGATCTCGCCTCCTAGACCTCGAACGTCTTCTAGAGCGTGATCTTCTCCTTGACTTTGATCTTGCTCTATATGAAGAGTAATTTCTGCGTTTCGAACGAGATCTTGATCTCGACCTTGATCTTGATCTAGATTGAGGTCTATGGCTGCGTCCGTCGTTACTGCAACGACAGTAGACAGCCAATTAGTATGCACTCTTTTCCTAAAGAAAAACACCGAGTATACACTTACTGCCCTCTTACCTCTTACTCTTTGGCCGGTCATTATCTGGTAATGTGTGATCCTGGGGTGACGGAGGATCCTGTTCAACACCTACAGCATCTGCTGTAACATATAAAGAGACTCAGTATATATATATCTATTTATGCATAAAATATATATATATATATATATATACATATATATATATATACCCATATATATACATCTCCATCTCCCTATACATTTAATCTACTATATATATAACTAATCCTACCTAACCAACAGCTTCAATGCAGAATTATACAGGCCTAACTAGCCCTATAAATATAAGAGCGACAAATGTATATATGAAGTCTCTGCTGACCTGCGTCCTGTCCATCCTGTCCCTCCTGTGACATAGTGAAGACCTGCGCGAGTAGTTCAGCTACTTCCCTGCTGACATCCACGCATAGAGTGACAGCGAGGAGTCTTAAATAACCCTCCTCCCGAATCCAGCCAATCACGGAGGCCGAAGGAGGCGGGCTCTGATGAGTCACCAAACTCACATCCCTAGACCAATCCACGCCAGAGGGGCGTAAGCCGACTCCGGCGAGGGCCAATAGGAACTTACAGGAAGCAGGAAGCGACAATCAGCCACAGTGGTGCGCATGTGAAGCGCACGCTCTACCACATGCCGCCGATCCCCCGCACCAGGATCATTACCATAGGCGGCGGCCATTAGCCGCACACACACCAGCAACAACAGGAGGCACAGCTGCTGCTCACCCCGAGACCGGAATCAGGGATCCCTGCGCCATGCCATTTAGTTATGGCGGTAGGGACAACATAGGAGAGGCCAACCTATGTGTGAGGTAAGAGGGGTTTACTTGGAAGCTTGATAGCAGTATCGCTCGTATCCTGTTCATTCAGCAGGTGCACTGGTCCATGGAGGTTAGATGAGGTGAGCGAGGAAAAAAGAAAGACTAGGGGAGGAGCTTGTGGGAGAAATTTATAGATACAGGTCCTATGGGGGTTAAAGAGGGCGGGGTTTAACCCGATCGTGCTGACATGGAGACATATGGAAAACCCAATTCACTGAACACAGGTGGCGAGAGCCCATTGGCTGCTCGCACACTCACCCTAACCCCGCCCACCAAATACCTCCCATACATCTAATTGGCCCTTTTAGCAAGAACCTGTATATATAAGGAGCTGAGCGTCCTCACCACTTCACTGAGGCGCTACACCTGCTATTGCTGAAATTCTGGTGAGTTCTTTATGTTATTTTATTTGCACACTTTACCCTGTATTTCTGGCCCCCTGTTCTCTTCTCAATGCTCTATTACCCATTACTCTTGCTGACATATACCCTTTTCCATTACCAATACCACTCATTGCAAATCTGTGTAAAATAACACCCCATAGCCCATTACTATCACGAGCACCATAGCCTCTACCCCCTATTGTCTACTTGCACACCCAACTCTTTTATGCCATCTCCACGAAGCTATTTATTTCATATGGTATGCTTTATGATATGCAATATATTAATATGCAAATTTGCAGAATTTACTATAGCATAATGTACTGTCTCTTGTCTACAGTCTTGTCCCCATTTTTATTGCCTGATGAAGCGGGCTGGGCCTGCGAAACGCGTTGCACTGTTTTGGGGTACTAATTAATAAATGTGACTACTATTCAGACAGTCTTTCGTGTCTGCTTTATGGAGGTAAGTCCACCGCTTCCTCCCAGCAAATTTTAAAGTTTTTATCCACTTTTATCCTGCTGGCGCCTCTGTTCTCCTACTGCTATACCGTGTCCACCCCTGGTGGAGGGGTGATCTACCCCCTTTCGCATCTACAGAGAGCGACTTCTTATCCCTGAGTGAGGACAGGTCTAATCTCCTCACCTGCCTATACAGTGGTTGCCTGTGTGGTAACCCATGTTTGTGAGTATAATTTTCTCACGATAACCTTTACTTCATTTATGCTTAACATACTACACTATATTGGGCTCTCGGTTTCTCTACTCTTTATACACCACTATACAGGATCTTCTCAAAAAATTAGCATATTGTGATAAACTTCATTATTTTTTGTAATGTACTGATAAACATTAGACTTTCATATATTTTAGATTCAAATACACACAACTGAAGTAGTTCAAGCCTTTTATTGTTTTAATATTGATGATTTTGGCATACAGCTGATGAAAACCCAAAATTCCTATCTCAAAAAATTAGCAGATTTCATCCGACCAATAAAAGAAAAGTGTTTTTAAAACAAAAAAAGTCAACCTTCAAATAATTATGTTCAGTTATGCACTCAATACTTGGTCGGGAATTCTTTTGCAGAAATGACTGCTTCTATGTGGCGTGGCATGGAGGCAATCAGCCTGTGGCACTGCTCAGGTGTTATGGAGGCCCAGGATGCTTCGATAGCGGCCTTAAGCTCATCCAGAGTGTTGGGTCTTGCGTCTCTCAACTTTCTCTTCACAATATCCCACAGATTCTCTATGGGGTTCAGGTCAGGAGAGTTGGCAGGCCAATTGAGCACAGTAATACCATGGTCAGTAAACCATTTACCAGTGGTTTTGGCACTGTGAGCAGGTGCCAGGTCGTGCTGAAAAATGAAATCTTCATCTCCATAAAGCTTTTCAGCAGATGAAAGCATGAACCCACTTTTGAACCAGAAACAGCGGCAGAAGCGCCTGACCTGGGCTACAGAGAAGCAGCACTGGACTGTTGCTCAGTGGTCCAAAGTACTTTTTTCGGATGAAAGCAACTTTTACATGTCGTTCGGAAATCAAGGTGCCAGAGTCTGGAGGAAGACTGGGGAGAGGGAAATGCCAAAATGCCTGAAGTCCAGTGCCAAGTACCCACAGCCAGTGATGGTCTGGGGTGCCATGTCAGCTGCTGGTGTTGGTCCACTGTTTTATCAAGGGCAGGGTCAATGCAGCTAGCTATCAGGAGATTTTGGAGCACTTCATGCTTCCATCTGCTGAAAAGCTTTATGGAGATGAAGATTTCATTTTTCAACACGACCTGGCACCTGCTCACAGTGCCAAAACCACTGGTAAATGGTTTACTGACCATGGTATTACTGTGCTCAATAAGCCTGCCAACTCTCCTGACCTGAACCCCATAGAGAATCTGTGGGATATTGTGAAGAGAAAGTTGAGAGACGCAAGACCCAACACTCTGGATGAGCTTAAGGCCGCTATCGAAGCATCCTGGGTCTCCATAACACCTGAGCAGTGCCACAGGCTGATTGCCTCCATGCCACGCCGCATTGAAGCAGTCATTTCTGCAAAAGGATTCCCGACCAAGTATTGAGTGCAGAACTGAACATAATTATTTGAAGGTTGACTTTTTTTGTTTTAAAAACACTTTTCTTTTATTGGTCGGATGAAATATGCTAATTTTTTGAGATAGGAATTTTGGATTTTCATGACTTGTATGCCGAAATCATCAATATTAAAACAATAAAAGGCTTGAACTACTTCAGTTGTGTGTATTTGAATCTAAAATATATGAAAGTCTAATGTTTATCAGTACATTACAGAAAATAATGAAGTTTATCACAATATGCTAATTTTTTGAGAAGATCCTGTAGAGGTGTTCTCTGAGGCCTGGTGCACACCAGAGGAGTTTTTCTGAGCGTTTTGAGTTTTTAAATCTGCTGCTAATGTTATCCTATGTGTCTGTGCACACTGGAGCAATGAGGTTTTGTAAAAAAAAACCATAGCATTACATTGGGAAGAGCTTTTAGAGGTTTCAAAACCTCTTCCCAATGTAATGCTATGGGTTTTTTTTTACAAAACCTCATTGCTCCAGTGTGCACAGACACATAGGATAACATTAGCAGGAGGTTTAAAAACTCAAAACGCTCAGAAAAACTCCTCTGGTGTGCACCAGGCCTTAGAGCAACTCTTTCCCTGGCTGAAAGGTCTGAAGGGGCCCTAGCTACTCTATCTGTAACAATTCTTTATCCAGGGGCCCCAATAGTCCCAATTTCGTCGGGACGGTCACGGGTTGGGGGAGGGGTCCCGCTGTCCCGGGATACCCCCCCCCTTGTGTCCCGGCAGGCAACGGAGGGGAAAAAGATGATCGAGGCGCCAGCCGGCGGATGCGGTGTGTGGGATGCGGGTCTGGTATAAGATTGTCCGTCCCTCCCCTCCTCCGCATGTGGCCCCCAGTGTCCCCCTGTATGCAGAGATAACAGCGCAGCGGAGCGGGCAGTCTTACCATTCTTCCTTGCATACCGGGCATCTGGTCTTCACCGCTTCCTGCTTCCTGTTACTTCACAGGAAGTAGATTGAAGCAAGATAGATGCCCGGGATGCGAGAATTAATGGTAAGACTGTCCGCTCCGCTGCGCTGTTATCTCTGCATACAGGGGGACACTGGGGGCCACATGCGGAGGAAGAGAGGGACGGACAATCTTATACCAGACCCGCATCCCACACACCGCATCCGCCGGCTGGCGCCTCGATCCTCTTTTTCTCCTCCACACCCATGGGCACCCTCACCATTCTCTTCAACATTTTTTTAATAAATGACCATTTATTCATTTCTGCATATATATATATATATATATATA